>NC_042623.1:178223901-178270878 GCF_901001135.1 Rhinatrema bivittatum
GGTCGTTAGGCAGGAGGTCGGGGGGATGCGAGGAGATGTGGAGGAGTTCCGTTTTGTTCGTGTTGAGTGCAAGCTGAAGGTTGGTGAGGAGTGTGTTGATAGCTGCAAGGCACTTTTCCCAGTGCTCCAGGGCGTCAGATATAGAGTTGTGAATGGGAATGATGATCTGTACATCATCAGCATAGAGATAGAATTTGAGTTTAAGGTCGGAGAGGAGATGGCAGAGAGGGATGAGGTAAATATTGAAGAGGGTAGATGAAAGTGATGAGCCTTGTGGGACTCCTTGTTGTAGGGGGTATGAGGCAGATAGGTTGTTTCTGATTTTAACAGAGAACTTTCTGTTAGAGAGGTAGGATTTGAACCAGGCTAGAGCTATTCCTGAGATGCCGATGCTTTCTAGCCGTGTCAGGAGGTGGTGGTGGCTGATGGTGTCAAAGGCCGCTGAGATATCGAGAAGGGCGAGGATGTATCGTAATTGTAAAACAATGCAGAGCTGTACACTGTGAGGCCAGTGCCGAGGCTGGCAATCATTTATAATGTATCGTAATAGTAAAACAATGTAGAGCTGTACACTGTGCGGCCAGTGCCGAGGCTGGCGATCATTTATAATGTATCGTAATAGTAAAACAATGCAGAGCTGTACACTGTGCGGTCAGTGCCGTGGCTGGTGATCATTTATAATGTATCGTAATGGTGAAACAATGCAGAGCTGTACACTGTGCGGCCAGTGCCGAGGCTGGCAATCATTTATAATGTATCGTAATTATAAAACAATGCAGAGCTGTACACTGTGAGGCCAGTGCCGAGGCTGGCGATCATTTATAATGTATCGTAATAGTAAAACAATGTAGAGCTGTACACTGTGCGGCCAGTGCCGAGGCTGGCGATCATTTATAATGTATCGTAATAGTAAAACAATGCAGAGCTGTACACTGTGCGGTCAGTGCCGTGGCTGGTGATCATTTATAATGTATCGTAATGGTGAAACAATGCAGAGCTGTACACTGTACGGCCAGTTCTGAGGCTGGGGATCATTTATAATGTATCGTAATGGTAAAACAATGCAGAGCTGTACACTGTGCGGCCAGTGCCGAGGCTGGCGATCATTTATAATGTATCATAATTGCAAAAAACAATGCAGAGCTGTACACTGTGTGGCCAGTGCCGAGGCTGGCGATCATTTATAATGTATCGTAATAGTAAAACAATGCAGAGCTGGACACTGGGCGGCCAGTGCCGAGGCTGGCGATCATTTATAATGTATCATAATAGTAAAACAATGCAGAGCTGTACACTGTGCGGTCAGTGCCGTGGCTGGTGATCATTTATAATGTATCGTAATGGTGAAACAATGCAGAGCTGTACACTGTACGGCCAGTTCTGAGGCTGGGGATCATTTATAATGTATCGTAATGGGAAAACAATGCAGAGCTGTACACTGTGCGGCCAGTGCTGTGGCTGGCAATAATTTATAATGTATCGTAATAGTAAAACAATGCAGAGCTGTACACTGTGCGGCCAGTGCCGAGGCTGGCGATCATTTATAATGTATCGTAATAGTAACACAATGCAGAGCTGTACACTGTGCGGTCAGTGCTGTGGCTGGTGATCATTTATAATGTATCGTAAGGGTAAAACAATGCAGAGCTGTACACTGTGCGGTCAGTGCTGTGGCTGGCAATAATTATAATGTATCATAATGGTAAAACAATGCAGAGCTGTACACTGTGCGGTCAGTGCTGTGGCTGGTGATCATTTATAATGTATCATAAGGGTAAAACAATGCAGAGCTGTACACTGTACGGCCAGTGCTGAGGCTAGCAATCATTTATAATGTATTGTAATAGTAACACAATGCAGAGCTGTACACTGTACGGCCAGTGCTGAGGCTGGTGATCATTTATATTGTATCTGCAGAGCTGTACACTGTGCGGCCAGTGCCGAGGCTGGCAATCATTTATAATGTATCGTAATGGTAAAACAGTGCAGAGCTGTACACTGCTGTGGCTGGCACCATTTTACTGTAGACCCATGGAGTATGCAGGCTCAGGGCTGGCCAGCAGCTAAGGATCGCTCCTGCCCCATTTTAACTTCTGAAACATTATAGATGGGGGGAGTGGGTAGGTAGGGTGGGGGAAATTCCATTTTTTATTTGTGTGCTGGGGGAGGGATTTTAACAGGCGCTGGATGAACCTGGCCCTTTTCCTTTGCTTTTTTAATTTGTTTTGTTTTCTGTTTATTCTTTTCCTTTGATGTTTATTTTGTTTGAAAAAAATCAAATGAACCGAAATAAACCTCAAACAAAATAAAACCAACATAGCAAATTGCGGTGTGTCTGGGTCAGGCAGGTGTCTTCCTCCTCTTTCAACACCAAAAGCAGGGGGGGTCTGCATATTAATTCACAGACTGTCCCCTGGCCGTTAGCAAACCTCGTTCTGATCCTTATTGTCCTTAAATGTTCCACATATGATAGACAATTTGTGTTGGTCATTGTGTATGGGAGACGAGTTATACTACAGGCAGCTGGCCTGGAGGTTGGGAGATTCTCGGCAGCAACCTATGCCATGGGCGGGGACTTGCATTGCTGTCTGGACCTTGTGATGGACTCCTCGTCCCAAGCTAGATGCAGCCTTCTTTGATGCAGCGATTTGGCTTAATAGATATTTGCAGAGCCCAGTACCCTCTAGGTAGAGACTGCGTATATTTCTCCCCAAGGCATAACACTTAAGTCGCATTACTTTTTTTCTTTGCAATATGAAGTTAACGCTGCTGGCTGATTCTATGGACATCCTGACCTGGTCCCTTTCTGATCCTCACCCAGCTCTATTGCCCATGCAGCTATCTCAGGTGAAGGAAGCAGACAAGATCTGGCGATTTATCACATCCCTCTTGGGCAATGATAAATTCCATGACATGATTTCTGAGGCCCTCAAGGAGTTTTATGAAGTGCAGGTAGGGGCTCTACTGTAGTGATCTGGAAGATGCTAAAAAGTGTGTTACATTTATTTATTTATTTATTTAATTTCTTTTCCTATACCGATGCTCAAGACTAGGTCTATCGTACCGGTTTACAATGTAACTGAGGGGAAACCAATTAACATCAAGGTAGAAAGTAAAGTTACATTAAACAGGGAGCATAAAACCTGGGCAATGGAAGACAGTACAGAGTTTAAACTAAGAAACAATTAGAGAGAGATAAATATATAAATCAACAAAAACTGTAAGATACAAAAACATAGGTTTATCCTAGGCAGTTATTAGCCTGGTATGTCCAGAGGGAGAAGGAAAGGGTGAGGTTGGGTGGGGGGGAAGGGATTGGGGAGGGGTGGGGGAGTGAGAGTCAGTGATGGTTGAGGAGATCCTTCAGCGGTAGGCTTCTGCGAACAGCCAGGTTTTCAATTTCTTTCTGAAAGTTGAATGGCATTGTTCTTGGCGTAAGTCTTGTGGAAGTGAATTCCAATGTAGTGGACCTGCTGTTGAAAGAGCTCGCTTGTGAATAGTGTTGTGGACCGATGATTTGTTGGGGGGGGCCTTGAGCGAACCTTTGTAGGCAGTTCTGATCGGTCTTGCGGAAGTATGTAATTCAAGTGGGAAGGTGAGTTGGAGAGTGGATTGCTGGTAGACTGATTTGTGGATGATGGTGAGAGCCTTGAAAAGTATTCTATATTGGATGGGCAGCCAGTGTAGAATTTTTAGTATTGGTGTGATATGGTCCTTGCGACGAGTGTTTGTAAGGATCCTAGCCGCTGCGTTTTGCAGCATCTGAAGAGGTTGGTGGACGAAGCGGGCAGACCAAGTAATAGAGCGTTACAATAGTCGATCTTTGAAAACAGTATGGCTTGAAGCACCGAACGGAAATCCTTGAAGTGTAAGAGCGGTCTAAGTTGCTTCAGGACCTGTAGCTTGAAGAAGCATTCTTTGGTTGTGGCGTTAATGAATTTTTTGAAATTCATTCTAGAGTCAAGGGTGGCCCCAAGATCTCTGACCTGGTTTGCTAATGGGATGCTAGCATTATTTGCGAGGGGGTTGTTGTCACAAGGGGAGATAACCAGTAGTTCCGTTTTGGAAGTATTTAGGACCAAATTGAGACTCGAGAGCAGAAGGTTGATGGCGTGTAAGCAGTTGTTCCAGAAATTTAGAGTAGAGATGGGGTCTGAGATGGGGATTATGATTTGTACATCGTCCGCGTATATAAAGTGGGTGAGATTGAGACTATTGAGTAGCTGGCATAAAGGGAGTAGATATATATTGAACAGGGTAGGGGAAAGAGACGAACCCTGAGGTACACCTTGGTTTGATGGAATGGAGTGAGATTCTTTGTCATTTATTTTGACTTTGTAGTGTCTGTTGTTCAGAAAGGATGTGAACCAGAGCAGTGCAGAGGCCGGATATGCCTATTTCCATTAAGCGGTTTTATGAGGATAGTGTGGTTTACCGTGTCGAACGCGGCAGAGATGTCGAGAAGGGCTAGCAGGTAAGATTGTCCCTTGTCAAGGCCCATCAGGATGTTGTCCGTTAGAGAAAGAAGGAGGGATTCTGTGTTTAGGCGTTTCCTGAATCCGAATTGAGAGGGGTAGAGAATATTGTGGGAGTCAAGGTAGTCTGTGAGTCGGATGTTGACAAGCTTTTCCATTAGCTTGGCTATAAAAGGTAGGTTTGCAATGGGCGGAAGTTTGCAGGGTCGGCTGGGTCCAGGTTGGGTTTTTTAAGTAAGGGTTTAAGTGAAGCAATTTTTAAGGAGTCCGGGACCGATCCTTGATTGAGGGAGCAATTTATGATGTCTGCCAGCGGTTTAGCAATGGTGTTAGGGATGGTGAGAAGTAGTTTGGTCGGTATTTGGTCCAGAGGATGAGTGGAAGGTTTCATTTTCTTGATTATTGATTCAATTTCCAGGGAGGATGTCTGTTCAAGAATTTCTAGTGACGGTCTGTGGATATTTGGTGGAGGGTTATTAGTTGCGAGGCTTAATGGTTGCGAAGGGTTTGGAGCCATGTTAGTTGAAGCCAGGGGGGCAAGAAGGTTTTTGATTTTGTTATTCCCAGTTTTGTTATTCCCAGTGGCACAGAGTGCCACTGGGAATTTAACCTTGGATCAGGCAGACTGGAAACTCATATGGGGGGCTGCTCACAGTCTCCATCTGCAAAAGGAGGATGGAGCTGATGGTGAAGCTGCTTCATTGTACCTATCAATACTCTGTTTGCACTGTTTTTCTCTCCTGAGTCTTCTAGGCTTTGCTGGAGGGAATGCGGATAGGAGGGGTCCTATTATCATATGGAGTGGACATGCCCCAAGGTTACCACTTTCTGGAGGGGTCTCTGAGGGGAGATTGCTAAAATACTGGGAGGAAACCTTGTTCTTATGCCAAATGCTCAGCCTTTGGTCACTCACAAGAGGGTATTAGCTGACCAGCTGATACATGCAGGAGAATTTACTGTAGCATTGCTATGGAAGACTCTCCCTTCTCTAGACATATGATATAAACAAATCTATCATATTGCTTTAATTGAAAAACTGAATGACAATATATGTTGAGACATAATTTGTCACTACATGATAGGATCTGGAATAATTTATGAGAGTGCTGGGGAAAAGGGACTGATAAATATTTAGAGCACATTCATTATGTAAGCTTAAGAACATAAGAACATAAGAAATTGCCATGCTGGTTCAGACCAAGGGTCCATCAAGCCCAGCATCCTGTTTCCAACAGTGGCCAATCCAGGCCATAAGAACCTGGCAATTACCCAAACACTAAGAAGATCCCATGCTACTGATGCAATTAATAGCAGTGGCTATTCCCTAAGTAAACATGATTAATAGCCGTTAATGGACTTCTCCAAGAACTTATCCAAACCTTTTTTGAACCCAGCTAAACTAACTGTATTAACCACATCCTCTGGCAACAAATTCCAGAGCTTAATTGTGCATTTATTAATGAGGATGTTGGGAAGAAAGCAGTTCCAGAGATGGTTTTCAAGGGTGATGAGTCAGACGACCTGAACCAAATCATTGTGAACCTGGAAGATTTAGTAGGCCAGATTGACAAACTAAAGAGTAGCAGATCACCTGGACCGGATGGTATGCATCCTAGGGTACTGAAGGAACTAAAAAATGAAATTTCTGATCTATTAGTTAAAATTTGTAACCTATCATTAAAATCATCCATTGTGCCTGAAGACTGGAGGGTGGCCAATGTAACTCCAATATTTAAAAAGGGCTCCAGGGGCGATCTGGGTAACTATAGACCAGTGAGCCTGATTTCAATGCCAGGAAAAATAGTGGAAAGTGTTCTAAAAATCAAAATCATAGAGCAAATAGAAAGATACGGTTTAATGTAACACAGTCAATACAGATTTACCCAAGGGAAGTCTTGCCTAAAAAATCTGCTTCACTTTTTTCAAGGGGTTAAAAAACATGTGGATAAAGGTGAAACGGTAGATGTAGTGTATTTGGATTTTCAGAAGGCATTTGACAAAGTCCCTCATGAGAGGCTTCTAAGAAAACTAAAAAGTCATGGGATAGGAGGCGATATCCTTTCATGGATTACAAACTGGTTAAAAGACAGGAAACAGAGAGTAGGATTAAATGGACAATTTTCTCAGTGGAAGGGAGTGGGCAGTGGAGTGCCTCGGGGATCTGTATTGGGACCCTTACTTTTCAATATATTTATAAATGATCTGGAAAGGAATACGACGAGTGAGGAGATCAAATTTGCAGATGATACAAAATTGTTCAGAGTAGTTAAATCACAAGCAGATTGTGATAAATTGCAGGAAGGACTTGTGAGACTGGAAAATTGGGCATCAAAATGGCAGATGAAATTTAATGTGGACAAGTGCAAGGTGTTGCATATAGGGAAAAATAACCCATGCTATAATTACACAATGTTAGGTTCCATATTAGGTGCTACAACCCAAGAAAGAGATCTAGGCATCATAGTGGATAACACATTGAAATTGTCGGCTCAGTGTGCTGCGGCAGTCAAAAAAGCAAACAGAATGTTGGGAATTATTAGGAGGGGAATGGTTAGGGGCGGCTTGCTGTACTGGGGGATCGGGCTTCCACTGGTGGGCCGGTTGCTTCCATCACGTGATTCCTTTTTTTAAGAAGGGAGAGCTGGGGTCCCATGCTGATGAAGGGAGTTAGTTGGGGGGTCCAGTGGCTGAGTTGAGGTCTATGTTGGGGAAGGCATTACTGGAGGTTTGAGGATGGGAGCTGGATTTAGTGCTGGAGTTGGAGGGAACTGGGTTCTGTGCTGGGGGAGAGGTGAACTGGGGGTCTGATCTGGGGGTCAGCTGGAGTCCAGGGCGTTGAGCTGGTTTCAGTGCTGGGGAAGGGGTGGCTGGGGCTGAGGGGTTAAGCTAGGGGTGACTGGAGTCAGGGAATAGCTGGAAAGGTGGAGGGGGGAGGGTTGAGTTGGGGGTCCATGCTCGGAGAAGAATAAGCTGGGTCTGGGGGTGAGCTGGGTTCTTTCCTGGGGGGAGGTGTGAGTTGTGGACCAGTCCAAGGTGTCCTGAGCTGCAGAGAACTGAGGTGGGATGCATGCTGTGGAGGTGTTTGTGTGTGCGTGCAGCTGGGATCAGTCCTGGGGGAGCTTTCAGTTGGAGGTTCAAGGGGGCTGACTTGGGGTATGTGCGGGGATAGTTGAGTTCTAGAGTTGTTCTGGCAGAGATGTGCATTGGGCTCCTGTGGAGTGTGTGTGGGGGGAGGGGGGTCAGTGCTGGGGAGGCTGAGTTGGGGCCCCGGGAGAGGGAAGAGCTGGGATCTGGAACGGCAAAGTGGAAATCTGTCTGGGGGAGAGAAGATGAGTTGGGGGTCTGTCCTTGGCAGGGTGGATGTGAGTTGGGATCCAGAGGGAGAACACCTGGGGGAGGGGAAGGGAAGGGAGAGATGGGGACTGGGGGATGGGATACAGGGGGATGAGAAGGGAGCTGGGGTCTTGTCTATGGGGGGAGGAGGTGGGTTCTGTCCTAGGGGAGGTGTGATTTGGGGACCAGGGGTACTGGGGGGAGGTGTTTGGGGGAGGTGGATGAGTTGGTCCATGGGGGGAGTTAGGGTCTGTCCTGATGGGGGTGAGTTGGGGTGGGGGGATGAGTTTTATACATTTTCCCCTCCTTTTTCTAGCGCGCACAACCAAGGCAGGCGCCTCCATAGGATGTAATGAAGGCCACGTATGTAAATGAGATGCAAAGCAAGCGCCCCATAGGATGTAATGAAGGCCACGTATGTAAATGAGATGCAAAGCAATCGCCTCCATAGGATGTAACGAAGGCCACATATGTAAATGAGATGCAAAGCAGGCGCCTCCATAGGAAGTAACGAAGGCCACGTATGTAAATGAGATGCAAAGCAGGCGCCTCCATAGGATGTAATGAAGGCCACGTATGTAAATGAGATGCACCTCCATAGGATGTAATGAAGGCCACGTATGTAAATGAGATACACTCAGAAAATCTATGCGGATGTGAAACAAGCCCGCACTCCCAGCCCTAAGTAATAAACTGCACACAAACCCACATGAATACACTGAGACCTGTGAGGGATTTTTGTTTTTTACGTGGGGGGGGGGAGCCTTCTCCTTTCATTGGGTGATCCAGGAGTGGAACTGAAGGTGAGTAGAGCAGTGTCCATCCCCTTCATGTCCCATCTCCGGCCGCATGGCAGCTGTCCTGGTGGAGGCCGTTAGGCACGGATAATGCAGCAGAGACCCGCAGAATGAAACAAACATCTGGAGAAAGTGAAGGCCATCCATGATTGCCCCAGAGCTGCACAGACAACCACACTAATGCCGGCATATCCGATCTCCAGACACGCCTTTAACTTAAATCCTGCCCTGAACCAGCTGCTAAAAAACCCCACACTAACCCATGCGGGCCTTACTGCAGAGCCCGTGAAGAGGTAATTTGCCTCATTTACGTGCACTAGCGCTAAACCAGCTTCGTGTTTTTAGGCGGGTTTTTGCGTGCATTTTTCCTGCACTGAATATATTATTACATATCTTCCTAAGGCCAGCACGGGAAAACCATTTGCAGAAACCCACGAATGTATGCACAAAAACCTGCAGCAGCTTTAGCAAGGCAGATCACATTGGCACCTCTGAATGTTATTTTGGAAATACGTAAAATTGTCATGCTAAAAAAGTGATCTGAAGCTGGGCATTGGGGTTTGGGGGGGTCTGTGCTGGGGGCTGAATGTTGGGGTCCTGGGTATTGATAGGGTCTGTGCTGGGGGGTGAATGTTGGGGTCCTGGATATTGTTAGGGTCTGTGCTGAGGGTTGAATGTTGGGGTCCTGGGTATTGATAGGGTCTGTCCTGGGGGCTGAATGTTGGGATCCTGGGTATTGATAGGGTCTGTGCTGAGGATTGAATGTTGGGGTCCTGGGTATTGATAGGGTTTTTGATGGGGGATGAATGTTGGGGTCCTGGGTATTGATAGGGTCTGTGCTGAGGACTGAATGTTGGGGTCCTGGGTATTGATAGGGTCTGTCCTGTTCTGGGTATTGATAGGGTCTGTGCTGGGGTGAATGTTGGGGTCCTGGGTATTGATAGGGTCTGTGCTGAGGGTTGAATGTTGGGGTCCTGGGTATTGATAGGGTCTGTCCTGGGGGCTGAATGTTGGGATCCTGGGTATTGATAGGGTCTGTGCTGAGGATTGAATGTTGGGGTCCTGGGTATTGATAGGGTCTTTGATGGGGGATGAATGTTGGGGTCCTGGGTATTGATAGGGTCTGTGCTGAGGACTGAATGTTGGGGTCCTGGGTTTTGCTGGGTCTGTCCTGGGGGCTGAATGTTGGGGTTCTGGGTATTGATAGGGACTGTGCTGGGGGTGAATGTTGGGGTCCTGGGTATTGATAGGGTCTGTGCTGAGGACTGAATGTTGGGGTCCTGGGTTTTGCTGGGTCTGTCCTGGGGGCTGAATGTTGGGGTTCTGGGTATTGATAGGGTCTGTGCTGGGGGATGAATGTTGGGGACCTGGGTATTGATAGGGTCTGTGCTGGGGGATGAATGTTAGGGGTCCTAGGTATTGATAGGGTCTGTGCTGGGGGTGAATGTTGAGGTCCTGCGTATTGATAGGGTCTGTGCTGGGGGATGAATGTTGGGGTCCTTGGGATTGATAGGGTCTGTGCTGGGGACTGAATGTTGGGGTCCTGGGTATTGATAGGGTCTGTGCTGGGGGTGAATGTTGAGGTCCTGGGTATTGATAGGGTCTGTGCTGGGGGATGAATGTTGGGGTCCTGGGTATTGATAGGGTCTGGGGTCCTGGGTATTGATAGGGTCTGTGCTGGGGGATGAATGTTGGGGTCCTGGGTATTGATAGGGTCTGTGCTGGGGGCTGAAGGTTGGGGTCCTGGGTATTGATAGGGTCTGTGCTGGGGACTGAATGTTGGGGTCCTGGGTATTGATAGGGTCTGTGCTGGGGGCTGAATGTTGGGGTCCTGGGTATTGATAGGGTCTGTGCTGGGGTCTCAATGTTGGGGTCCTGGGTATTGATAGGGTCTGTGCTGGAGGATGAATGTTGGGGTCCTGGGTATTGATAGGGTCAGTGCTGGGGGCTGAAGGTTGGGGTAATGGGTACTGGAAGGGTCTGTGCTGGGGGCTGAATGTTGGGGTCCTGGGTATTGATAGGGTCTGTGCTGGAGGATGAATGTTGGGGACCTGGGTATTGATAGGGTCAGTGCTGGGGGCTGAAGGTTGGGGTAATGGGTATTGGAAGGGTCTGTGCTGGGGGCTGAATGTTGGGCTCCTGGGTATTGATAGGGTCAGTGCTGGGGGCTGAAGGTTGGGGTAATGGGTATTGGAAGGGTCTGTGCTGGGGGCTGAATGTTGGGGTCCTGGGTATTGATAGGGTCTGTGCTGGGGGCTGAATGTTGGGGTCCTGGATATTGATAGGGTCTGTGCTGGGGACTGAATGTTGAGGTTCTGGGTATTGATAGGGTCTGTGATGGGAGTGAATGTTGGGGTCCTGGGTATTGATAGGATCTGTGCTGGGGGCTGAATGTTGGGGTCCTGGGTATTGATAGGGTCTGTGCTGGGGCTGAATGTTGGGGTCCTGGGTATTGATAGGGTCTGTGCTGGGGACTGAATGTTGGGGTCCTGGGTATTGATAGGGTCTGGGGTCCTGGGTATTGATAGGGTCTGTGCTGGGGTGAATGTTGGGGTCCTGGGTATTGATAGGGTCAGTGCTGGGGGCTGAAGTTTGGGGTCTTGGGTATTGATAGGGTCTGTGCTGGGGACTGAAGTTTGGGGTCTTGGGTATTGATAGGGTCTGTGCTGGGTTGGGGTCCTGGATATTGATAGGGTCTGTGCTGGGTTGGGGTCCTGGGTATTGATAGGGTCTGTGCTGGGGACTGAAGTTTGGGGTCTTGGGTATTGATAGGGTCTGTGCTGGGTTGGGGTCCTGGATATTGATAGGGTCTGTGCTGGGGTGAATGTTGGGGTCCTGGTTATTGATAGGGTCTGTGCTGGGGCTGAAGGTTGGGGTCCTGGGTATTGATAGGGTCAGTGCTGGGGCTGAATGTTGGGGTCCTGGGTATTGATAGGGTCTGTGTTGGGGTGAATGTTGGGATCCTCGTTATTGATAGGGTCTGTGCTGGGGCTGAAGGTTGGGGTCCTGGGTATTGATAGGGTCTGGGGTCCTGGGTATTGATAGGGTCTGTGCTGGGGTGAATGTTGGGGTCCTGGGTATTGATAGGGTCAGTGCTGGGGGCTGAAGTTTGGGGTCTTGGGTATTGATAGGGTCTGTGCTGGGTTGGGGTCCTGGGTATTGATAGGGTCTGTGCTGGGGACTGAATGTTGGGGTCCTGGATATTGATAGGGTCTGTGCTGGGGACTGAATGTTGTATCGAGAACGTCGGTATATAAAAATGCTAAATAAATAAATAAATATTGATAGGGTCAGTGCTGGGGCTGAATGTTGGGGTCCTGGGTATTGATAGGGTCTGTGCTCAGAGTGAATGTTGGGGTCCTGGGTATTGATAGGGTCTGTGCTGGGGCTGAAGGTTGGGGTCCTGGGTATTGATAGGGTCTGTGCTGGGGGATGAATGTTGGGGTCGTGGGTATTAATAAGGTCTGGGGTCCTGGGTATTGATAGGGTCTGTACTGAAGCATGAGATGGTTGCGGGGAGCTGGGCTCTGTGTGATGGACGTGAGAGGCTCTGGAGAGGCTGAGCTAGGGTTTGAGGGAGGGGATTTGGGGCTGGGAAGGGGGTAAGCTGGGTTTCATGGTGGAGGAAGGGGGAGTTGGGGGCTGGGGGAGCAGGGGTCTGTAAATTGAGACACGGAGGGGGTGATTTGAGATCTATGCTGTGGGGTGTAATCTGGAGGGGTGAGGGAGGAGAGCTGGGTAGCAGGGGTGAGTTAGATTCAGTCCTGGGGGGGATGGAGGAGTGCAGTGGGGGTGGGGGAGAGCTGGGGTTTCTGCCGGGGATGGTGTGGGTGGTGCTGAGCTCCTGGGCCTGTGCTGGACTGAGAGATGGGGGTCCAGGGTGGGGGATGATTTGGGGTCCGTGCTCCTCTCCCTCCCCTCCCGGCCCTCCTCTTTCCGGGGCGGGTTTGCTCCGCTCCAGGCTGCAGGGGGCTGTTTGTCTTTCTGGCTGTGGGCGGCTATAAGGGCGAGGTCCGGAGCCGCCGCCCCAGGCTGAGCCAGAGAGCTGCTGTCCCGGCACCAGGGTCGCTCCTCTCTCTCCTCCCCCGGCTTGACATGCAGCCCCGGGTCCCGCACGTCCTCCTCCTCCTCCTCCTCCTCGCTGCCTGGCCGCAGACAGGAGGCTCCTCCCGGGCTAAAATGCTTCTCCCCATCCAGTCCGAGCAGGAGCCTGCGGGCCAGCGACCCTTGTCAGGTAAGGAAGGGAGGGGAAGGGGCACTTTTGGGCTCTGACAGTCCCTGCTTCCCTGCTTTCTGAGAATCCCCAGACTCCGGGCAGGGAGGGATGAGTCCAGATGTGCGCGCTGCAGCCAGCCCGGGCAGGAAAGGCGCAGTGCCTCTCCAGATGTTCCAGAGCTGGGAGGAGGAGGAGGGGGACCTGCCGAGGCAGAATCGCCACATCTGGATCGTGCAGAGGCAAAATGAGGAGGGAAGCTGTGTAGGGGAGGCTGAAGGTGTCCTCGGTCTTTTGCTTCTTTTGCCACCGCTGGGTCTGAGAGCAGCTCCGTGCTGAAGTCCCGCTTACTGTGGTCTGGCAGAAGGAGGACATTACTCCATGTTTGGCTAATTTCTTTCTGATGATTCAGAAACTCGGCTATGATCTGAATGAAAGAACGTCTTGGGGGGTGTATGAGGCAGGGGGAGGAGGCTTCCAGATGTTTTAGCCTGAATTCCTTACGTGTGGATTTCCAGTGTGAAGTTGAAATGTCCTGAGCCTGCTGCTTTGCTGTTACTGCTCCTCTCTCTCCACCCGTCCTCTCTGATCCTCCCCTCTTCTCGCCCCTAACATCTAGCCTCATCTCCTCCTCATCCTCTCCTCTCCTCTGGATAGTGACCTGGTTCTCCACAGAACCTCCTGGTGAAGGCTGCTGCTTAACTCTTTACAGCCTGAAACTTTGGAGAAAATACAGCAGGGGTATATGGTGGGGGTGGAGGGGTGCGCCAGGATTCAGCGTGACCCTCAGCACACCCGTTCCTTCTTTAGGTACTGGCTGCTCCTTTGGGGGACACTTCTATGCACTGGAGGAGGTCTGGAACCCGGACCTGGGAGATCCCTTCGGGGTGATGCACTGTGTACTCTGCTCCTGCCAGCCGGTAAGTGCCACACTGGGAGGGAGAGTAATAAGTTTTGGAATATGCATCTTGTTTACTGGTGTGTAAGAAGCAAGAAGGATAATGCTCTGCAGAAGGAGATTGTAGAGCACACACACAGCCGGCACACCCCCACCATTCCCCATATGATGGAATCCCTTCTCCACTTAATTACACATTAGTCACAAATGATGAGCCAAGAATCCACATCCCAGCACAGCTGCAGCCTGCTGAGAGGAAACTCCTGCAGCTGCTTCCCTATGTCCATGCTGAGGGGCAGCCAGCAGCAGAATGGTATAGGTGGTTGTGCAGGAGACACACACTCACTGTGTCCATCCTTTCACTCTCACACACACACTGCAAACACAGGAGACAAGGGTCCATCCACCTTCTGGCACACACTCACTGTGATCATCCCTTCACTCTCACACACACTGCAAAGACAGGAGACAAGTGTCCATCCACCTTCTGGCACACACTCACTGTGATCATCCCTTCACTCTCACATGCACACTGCAAAGACAGGAGACAAGTGTCCATCCACCTTCTGGCACACACTCACTGTGATCATCCCTTCACTCTCACACACACTGCAAAGACAGGAGACAAGTGTCCATCCACCTTCTGGGACACACTCACTGTGATCATCCCTTCACTCTCACACGCACACTGCAAAGACAGGAGACAAGTGTCCATCCACCTTCTGGCACACACTCACTGTGATCATCCCTTCACTCACACGCACACTGCAAAGACAGGAGACAACTGTCCATCCACCTTCTGGCACACACTCACTGTGATCATCCCTTCACTCTCACAAACACACTGCAAAGACAGGAGACAAGTGTCCATCCACCTTCTGGCACACACTCACTGTGATCATCCCTTCACTCTCACACACACTGCAAAGACAGGAGACAAGTGTCCATCCACCTTCTGGCACATACTCACTGTGATCATCCCTTCACTCTCACAAACACACTGCAAAGACAGGAGACAAGTGTCCATCCACCTTCTGGCACACACTCACTGTGATCATCCCTTCACTCTCACACACACTGCAAAGACAGGAGACAAGTGTCCATCCACCTTCTGGCACACACTCACTGTGATCATCCCTTCACTCTCACAAACACACTGCAAAGACAGGAGACAAGTGTCCATCCACCTTCTGGCACACACTCACTGTGATCATCCCTTCACTCTCACACACACTGCAAAGACAGGAGACAAGTGTCCATTCACCTTCTGGCACACACTCACTGTGTCCATCCTTTCACTTTCGCACACACACTTCAAAGACAGGAGACAAGTGTCCATTCACCTTCTGGCACACACTCACTGTGTCCATCCTTTCACTCTCACACACACACTGCAAACACAGGAGACAAGTGTCCATTCACCTTCTGGCACACACTCACTGTGTCCATCCTTTCACTTTCGCACACACACTTCAAAGACAGGAGACAAGTGTCCATTCACCTTCTGGCACACACTCACTGTGTCCATCCTTTCACTCTCACACACACACTGCAAACACAGGAGACAAGTGTCCATCCACCTTCTGGCACACACTCACTGTGTCCAGACTTTCACTCTAACACACACACTGCAAAGACAAGGAAAAAGTGGCCATCATCCCTTTGTCATGCACTCACTGTGTCCATGATCCTTTCACTCTCATACGCATACTACAAAGACAGGGGAAAATGTCCATCCATCCACCCTCTGGCACGCACACACTGTATCCATTCTTTCACTCTCACACGCACACTGCAAAGAAAGGGGAATATGTCCATTCTTCCTCTATCACACAATTACTGTGCTAGTCCTCCCTCTGTCACACACACACACACTGCAAAAAAAGAGGGAAAGTGTTTTTCTGCTTCTGCCACTCACTCATTCAACACACAGAGTCTCTATCTTCCTTCAGACACACTGACTGTGTTCATTCTTTCTCTATCACAGAGAGGGGGAATGTGTCCTTCATCCCTGTCTCAAAATGACTACACAGAGAGAGGGAAAATGTCCATTCTCCCTCTGTCATGCACTTACTGTGTTCATCCTTTCTCTGTCACACACTCACTGCACAGAGGGGGAATATATCTTTCCTCCCTCTGTCATATACCTACAGTGAAACAAAAGCCCCAAAACCTCGGAAATCTGAGGAAACTATGAAAAATCTCAAGAAACACCACAATGTTCCCCAGTATATTTTTTTAAACTTTTCAATTAATTCAAATGAATATTTGTAGGACCTTCATGAATACAACTTGAAAATATCAGCAAGCTGTGTAAACCTTTGGTCCACCTTTACTTTATGTTTATTTTATTCTTCTAAATATATCCATTCTCCCTCAGTAATGCACACACTGTCAATATTGCCTCCAAGAAGTTACTAGGTGTGTACACATTTTTTTTCATGTAACAATTTTTTTAAACCAATTTTTGAGCGCCTGTATTAGTATTGCCTTTCTGTTACTGTTGTGAGTTAGTGTAAAACCTGTGAGCAGCGCTCTTAATGAATACGCAATCACTAACATTCTTAGCCTAGAGGGAACTATGCTCACTATGCCTGTCTTTTCTCTGTCCCACACACACACTACAAAGAAAGGAGGAAGGTGTCACACACTCATTGTGTCCATCTTTTCATTGTCTCTCTCATACATACTGTAAAGGGGGAAAGTGTCCTTCCTCCCTCTGTTACACACTCACTGTGTCCACTCTCCCACTGTAACACATGCACTTTAAAAAGGGGGAAAGTGTCCTTCCTCCATGTGATACACACTCACTGTGTCTACTATTCCTCTGTAACACATGCACTTTAAAAAGATGGGAAGTGTCCTTCTTCTTCTGTCACACACTCATTGTGTCTACTATTCCTCTGTAACATGTGCACTTTAAAAAGATGGGAAGTGTCCTTCTTCTGTCACACACTCACAGGGGGTAATTTTCAAAAGGAGTTACATGCGTAAAAGTAGCTACTATTGTAGCAATTTTCAAAAGCCATTTACTCAAGTAAATTGCACTTATGTGAATAAATCCTATAGACAAGTCAATGGCATAAATTGTAGCAATTTTCAAAAACCCACTTACTCAAGTAAAGTGAATTTACTCCAGTAAACCTGGTTTTTACTCGAGTAAATGCTTTTTACTCGAGTCTACTATTCCTCTGTAACATGTGCACTTTAAAAAGATGGGAAGTGTCCTTCTTCTGTCACACACTCACTGTGTCTTCTATTCCTCTGTAACATGTGCACTTTAAAAAGATGGGAAGTGTCCTTCTTCTGTCACACACTCACTGTGTCTACTATTCCTCTGTAACATGTGCACTTTAAAAAGACGGAAAGTGTCCTTCTTCTTCTATCACACACTCACTGTGTCTACTATTCCTCTCTAACACATGCACTTTAAAAAGAGGGGAAGTGTCCTTACACACTCACTGTGTCTTCTATTCCTCTGTAACTCATGCACTTTAAAAAGAGGGGAAGTGTCCTTCTTCCTCTATCACACACTCACTGTGTCTACTATTCCTCTGTAACACGTGCACTTTAAAAAGAGGGGAAGTGTCCTTACACACTCACTGTGTCTTCTATTCCTCTCTAACACATGCACTTTAAAAAGGGAGAAAGTGTCCTTCCTCCATGTGATATACACTCACTGTGTCTACTATTCCTCTGTAACATGTGCACTTTAAAAAGAGGGGAAGTGTCCTTCTTCTTCTATCACACACTCACTGTGTCTTCTATTCCTCTGTAACACATGCACTTTAAAAAGAGGGGAAGTGTCCTCCTTCTTCTGTCACACACTCACTGTGTCTACTATTCCTCTGTAACATGTGCACTTTAAAAAGAGGGGAAGTGTCCTTCTTCTTCTTCTGTCACACACTCACTGTGTCTTCTATTCCTCTGTAACACGTGCACTTTAAAAAGAGGGGAAGTGTCCTTCTTCTGTCACACACTCACTGTGTCTACTATTCCTCTGTAACACATGCACTTTAAAAAGAGGGGAAGTGTCCTTCTTCTTCTGTCACACACTCACTGTGTCTACTATTCCTCTGTAACACATGCACTTTAAAAAGAGGGGGTGTCCTTACACACTCACTGTGTCTTCTATTCCTCTGTAACACATGCACTTTAAAAAGAGGGGAAGTGTCCTTACACACTCACTGTGTCTTCTATTCCTCTGTAACACATGCACTTTAAAAAGAGGGGAAGTGTCCTTACACACTCACTGTGTCTTCTATTCCTCTGTAACTCATGCACTTTAAAAAGAGGGGAAGTGTCCTTCTTCCTCTATCACACACTCACTGTGTCTACTATTCCTCTGTAACACGTGCACTTTAAAAAGAGGGGAAGTGTCCTTACACACTCACTGTGTCTTCTATTCCTCTGTAACACATGCACTTTAAAAAGGGGGAAAGTGTCCTTCCTCCATGTGATATACACTCACTGTGTCTACTATTCCTCTGTAACATGTGCACTTTAAAAAGAGGGGAAGTGTCCTCCTTCTTCTGTCACACACTCACTGTGTCTACTATTCCTCTGTAACATGTGCACTTTAAAAAGAGGGGAAGTGTCCTTCTTCTTCTTCTGTCACACACTCACTGTGTCTTCTATTCCTCTGTAACACGTGCACTTTAAAAAGAGGGGAAGTGTCCTTCTTCTTCTGTCACACACTCACTGTGTCTACTATTCCTCTGTAACACATGCACTTTAAAAAGAGGGGAAGTGTCCTTACACACTCACTGTGTCTTCTATTCCTCTGTAACACATGCACTTTAAAAAGAGGGGAAGTGTCCTTCTTCTTCTGTCACACACTCATTGTGTCTACTATTCCTCTGTAACATGTGCACTTTAAAAAGATGGGAAGTGTCCTTCTTCTGTCACACACTCACAGGGGGTAATTTTCAAAAGGAGTTACATGCGTAAAAGTAGCTACTATTGTAGCAATTTTCAAAAGCCATTTACTCAAGTAAATTGCACTTATGTGAATAAATCCTATAGACAAGTCAATGGCATAAATTGTAGCAATTTTCAAAAACCCACTTACTCAAGTAAAGTGAATTTACTCCAGTAAACCTGGTTTTTACTCGAGTAAATGCTTTTTACTCGAGTCTACTATTCCTCTGTAACATGTGCACTTTAAAAAGATGGGAAGTGTCCTTCTTCTGTCACACACTCACTGTGTCTTCTATTCCTCTGTAACATGTGCACTTTAAAAAGATGGGAAGTGTCCTTCTTCTGTCACACACTCACTGTGTCTACTATTCCTCTGTAACATGTGCACTTTAAAAAGACGGAAAGTGTCCTTCTTCTTCTATCACACACTCACTGTGTCTACTATTCCTCTCTAACACATGCACTTTAAAAAGAGGGGAAGTGTCCTTACACACTCACTGTGTCTTCTATTCCTCTGTAACTCATGCACTTTAAAAAGAGGGGAAGTGTCCTTCTTCCTCTATCACACACTCACTGTGTCTACTATTCCTCTGTAACACGTGCACTTTAAAAAGAGGGGAAGTGTCCTTACACACTCACTGTGTCTTCTATTCCTCTCTAACACATGCACTTTAAAAAGGGGGAAAGTGTCCTTCCTCCATGTGATATACACTCACTGTGTCTACTATTCCTCTGTAACATGTGCACTTTAAAAAGAGGGGAAGTGTCCTTCTTCTTCTATCACACACTCACTGTGTCTTCTATTCCTCTGTAACACATGCACTTTAAAAAGAGGGGAAGTGTCCTCCTTCTTCTGTCACACACTCACTGTGTCTACTATTCCTCTGTAACATGTGCACTTTAAAAAGAGGGGAAGTGTCCTTCTTCTTCTTCTGTCACACACTCACTGTGTCTTCTATTCCTCTGTAACACGTGCACTTTAAAAAGAGGGGAAGTGTCCTTCTTCTGTCACACACTCACTGTGTCTACTATTCCTCTGTAACACATGCACTTTAAAAAGAGGGGAAGTGTCCTCCTTCTTCTGTCACACAGTCACTGTGTCTACTATTCCTCTGTAACACATGCACTTTAAAAAGAGGGGGTGTCCTTACACACTCACTGTGTCTTCTATTCCTCTGTAACACATGCACTTTAAAAAGAGGGGAAGTGTCCTTACACACTCACTGTGTCTTCTATTCCTCTGTAACACATGCACTTTAAAAAGAGGGGAAGTGTCCTTACACACTCACTGTGTCTTCTATTCCTCTGTAACTCATGCACTTTAAAAAGAGGGGAAGTGTCCTTCTTCCTCTATCACACACTCACTGTGTCTACTATTCCTCTGTAACACGTGCACTTTAAAAAGAGGGGAAGTGTCCTTACACACTCACTGTGTCTTCTATTCCTCTGTAACACATGCACTTTAAAAAGGGGGAAAGTGTCCTTCCTCCATGTGATATACACTCACTGTGTCTACTATTCCTCTGTAACATGTGCACTTTAAAAAGAGGGGAAGTGTCCTCCTTCTTCTGTCACACACTCACTGTGTCTACTATTCCTCTGTAACATGTGCACTTTAAAAAGAGGGGAAGTGTCCTTCTTCTTCTTCTGTCACACACTCACTGTGTCTTCTATTCCTCTGTAACACGTGCACTTTAAAAAGAGGGGAAGTGTCCTTCTTCTTCTGTCACACACTCACTGTGTCTACTATTCCTCTGTAACACATGCACTTTAAAAAGAGGGGAAGTGTCCTTACACACTCACTGTGTCTTCTATTCCTCTGTAACACATGCACTTTAAAAAGAGGGGAAGTGTCCTTCTTCTTCTGTCACACACTCACTGTGTCTACTATTCCTCTGTAACACATGCACTTTAAAAAGAGGGGAAGTGTCCTTACACACTCACTGTGTCTTCTATTCCTCTGTAACTCATGCACTTTAAAAAGAGGGGAAGTGTCCTCCTTCTTCTGTCACACACTCACTGTGTCTACTATTCCTCTGTAACATGTGCACTTTAAAAAGAGGGGAAGTGTCCTTCTTCTTCTTCTGTCACACACTCACTGTGTCTTCTATTCCTCTGTAACACGTGCACTTTAAAAAGAGGGGAAGTGTCCTTCTTCTTCTGTCACACACTCACTGTGTCTACTATTCCTCTGTAACACATGCACTTTAAAAAGAGGGGAAGTGTCCTTACACACTCACTGTGTCTTCTATTCCTCTGTAACACATGCACTTTAAAAAGAGGGGAAGTGTCCTTCTTCTTCTGTCACACACTCACTGTGTCTACTATTCCTCTGTAACACATGCACTTTAAAAAGAGGGGAAGTGTCCTTACACACTCACTGTGTCTTCTATTCCTCTGTAACACATGCACTTTAAAAAGTGCAATTTAAAAAGAGGGGAAGTGTCCTTCTTCTTCTGTCACACACTCACTGTGTCTACTACTCCTCTGTAACACATGCACTTTAAATAGAGGGGAAGTGTCCTTCTTCTTCTGTCACACACTCACTGTGTCTTCTATTCCTCTGTAACACATGCACTTTAAAAAGAGGGGAAGTGTCCTTCTTCTTCTGTCACACACTCACTGTGTCTACTATTCCTCTGTAACACGTGCACTTTAAATAGAGGGGAAGTGTCCTTCTTCTTCTGTCACACACTCACTGTGTCTACTATTCCTCTGTAACACGTGCACTTTAAAAAGAGGGGAAGTGTCCTTCTTCTTCTGTCACACACTCACTGTGTCTACTATTCCTCTGTAACACGTGCACTTGAAAAAAGGGGAAGTGTCCTTCTTCTGTCACACACTCACTGTCTACTATTCCTTTGTAGCACATGCACTTTAAAAAGATGGGAAGTGTCCTTCTTCTTCTGTCACACACTCACTGTGTCTACTATTCCTCTGTAACACATGCACTTTAAAAAGAGGGGAAGTGTCCTTCTTCTTCTATCACACACTCACTGTCTACTATTCCTTTGTAGCACATGCACTTTAAAAAGATGGGAAGTGTCCTTCTTCTTCTGTCACACACTCACTGTGTCTACTATTCCTCTGTAACACATGCACTTTAAAAAGAGGGGAAGTGTCCTTCTTCTATCACACACTCAATGTGTCTACTATTCTTCTGTAACATGTGCACTTTAAAAAGAGGGGAAGTGTCCTTCTTCTTCTTCTGTCACACACTCACTGTGTCTTCTATTCCTCTGTAACATGTGCACTTTAAAAAGAGGGGAAGTGTCCTTCTTCTTCTTCTGTCACACACTCACTGTGTCTACTATTCCTTTGTAACACATGTACTTTAAAAAGAGGGGAAGTGTCCTTACACACTCACTGTGTCTTCTATTCCTCTGTAACACATGCACTTTAAAAAGAGGGGAAGTGTCCTCCTTCTTCTGTCACACACTCACTGTGTCTACTATTCCTCTGTAACACATGCACTTTAAAAAGAGGGGAAGTGTCCTTACACACTCACTGGGGTAGATTTTAAAAAGTACGCCCATGCGTACATTTGTTCGCACACCAGGCACAAACAAGGGTACGCCGGAGTTTAATAGATACGCGCATAGCCGCACGTATCCTTTAAAATCCAGGGTTGGCGCATGCAAGGCTGTGCAAAATCAGCAGCCTGCGCACGCCGAGCCACACAGCCTGCCTCCGTTCCCTCCGAGGCCGCTCCGAAATCACTCCCTGCTTCAATGGGAATTCGATTCAGACAGCCAACCCTGGGCCCTGACCTGGGTACTAAATCCACAGACTTTAGGGAAAAAGTGCAGGACTGATTTTACAGCCAAATCCAAAAGCACAGCACATTCAAGCACAAGCGGACTTGTCTGAATTATCAAGAAAGCTAGTCTTAATTGTGTTATGGGTTTGACCATTGCTTGGTTTTTGATTGTTAATATTACTATCCTTAACATAAGGCTTGGGGGTAACCTGCACAGAGCAGCATTTACTGCCCTTAAAAGAAACATGGGGGTAACCTGCATAGAACGGCAATTACAGTCATAAAAACCCTGCTGGGCAAATTGAAGGGATCATTTTGTCCTTTTCTGCTGTCATTGCCTTGTTACTACTAATCTTTAATCTATCTTTTAAAACCAGCACAATACTTGAGGGTGACTAATGTAACACCAATATTTAAAAAGCTCCCCAAGGGTGATCTGGGAAACTATAGACCCATGAGCCTGATGCCAGGAAAATGACAGAAGCTATTCTTGTAAATAAAATCTTTGGCCATATAGACAAGAGTCAATCCGGTTTTAGCAAAGGGACGTCTTGCCTTGCCACTCTAATTTGAGTCCAAATCAGAAGTTATCTGGCTAAATTAATAATTGAGTACTTTATCTGGGTAAATTCTAGCTGGATAGCTCATTGGCTGGATAAGATAGGGGGCAATCCTGTGGCATAACTGAGAAGAGAAGTTAGACGGATAAGTTATCTGCATAAGTCTGGCCATCCTGTAGACCTGTCATAACTGGCCCAACTGCACAATGTCTGAATGTGAACCCCTAGATATTTTGAAGATGTAGGTAAAGGCGAGCTAGTTGATATAGTGTATCTGAATTTTCAGAAAGCATTTGACAAAGAAGATTCTCTTGAGGAAATTAAAAAGTCGTAGGATTGGAGACAATGTCCTGTTGTGGGTTGGTAACTGATTGCAGGACAGGACAGGACAGGGCTAGGACTAAATGGAGAAAGCTCCTTAATGGAGTTACCTCAGGGATTGGTACTGGGTCCTGTGCTGTTTAACAATTTACAGATGAACACAATTATTCAAAATAGCAAAGGATTGTGAGGAAATGCAGAAGGAATTTGTGAGTCTAGGACACTGGCAACTGAATGGCAGATGAAATTTAATGTGGAAAAGCTATGCAGACAGGGAAAAATAATCCATGCTTCAGGTAGAGACAGTGAATTAATGAACATTGCCTTCGTGTGTGGTAATAGTGATAATAACAGTAAAACAACATTGCAAAATTCAGAGGTCAATAGCAGGAATAGTTTCCGGGTTTTGGTGCCAGTCTGTATTGTCCTGGTCAGGTTTCATTTATGGTCTGGTGGCAGGATGCCGCAGATTTTGCTGCTCTCCCTGCTGTTCCTAATCTTTCCAGTGGGATTATAGAGGTTTTCCTGCTCATTCTTTTTTTAGGAAGCCTTGGATTTTCTCTTTCAGCTTTGGGAAATGTACATCTCTGATCTTTTTGTATTTTCCACAGTGCAGGAGGAAATGCAGTTCTATTTCCATTTCTCCAGTGTTTCACTACAAATAGGATCTGGCTTGTTGTAGTTTCCAGTGCAAGTTTTTGTCCTCATCTTTTTATTTCTAGTCTAAGGTCACTTATATTGTATTTGGGGAGGGTTTGTCTGTGTGGATTCTGTGGGTGTGCAGTTTCTGTTTCTGTTACAATTCCTCCCGTAGCTGGAGCCACGGGAGACCTCTCACCTTTCTCTGGAGACCGCTCCAAAGCCGGGGCCTCACCTGAACTGGTTTTCTGGATTTTGCTCCACGGCCTGGAAGGCCTTCGATGTCATCGGGGCCTGCCTGAGGCCTGCTCCAGTCTCAGCTTGGACTTTCTGGTTTGGGCCCCGCCCTTCTTTCTAAGGGGTTGGCCCGCAGCTTCTCTCTATACTTATAGGGCCAGCCAGGTGTGGCCCATTGGAACTCCTCCCAGGGAGTTGCCTGCTTTCTGGCCTATAAAAGGGCTTCACTTTCAGTTCTGCCTTGCCTTGCATCGGAGTTTCTAGCTCCTGGAAGTCTTGCCTTCCAGCACGCCGTCAGGTCCATGTTCTTCGTTGGAGCTCCATGTCCTGTGTTACCTGTTCCAGATGTTCATGTTACAGTTCCGTTCCTGATGTCCATGATCCTGTCCTGATGCCCGCTACCCTTGGTTCCTCGTCGCCATCCTTCTTCATGTCCGCAGCTCAAGCCTCCGGAGGGATCCTCCTGCCTGAAGCCAAGTCCCATCTTGGTCCTGTATCCTTGCCTGAAGCCAAGTCCCGTCTTGGTCCTGTGTTTTGAACTCTGTTTCGCCCTCAGATTCTTGAGCTTGCTCCGTCCATGCCTAAGACTCTGACTGAACCTGTGCCATTCCAGCGTGGTCCTTGACCAGCCTAGGATGGGCTGTGTAGGGCGCGCCTTGTTACAGGCTTCTACAGTACCTTTGCCATGTTCCAGCTTCAGCTATTCCACACCTCGTCTGGAGCCTGATTCACACTCTAGCGAGGTCCGTGACCAGCTCATTGGGTCCGCCCGTTTACAGTGGTCTGTGTAGGGCGAGCTGCTTGGTAGGGCTCAACCCAGTACTTTGCTTGCTTCTGAATCCTTGCCTGAATTCCTTGAATACCTTGAACCTTGCCTCGTTTGAGTCCTTGTCTTCAGTGCCTTCTTCCTGTGTCTTTGTTTCCAGTGCCTTGTCCTGAGCTTTCGTCTGCCCTTGTCCGGAGTCCGGCCTGCTGCTTCTTGCCATTCCAGCGGCAGGTCCGAAAGGGCCGGGAACAGTTGGAGGACTGTTCATTACCAACATCATGATTGTTGGTTCCAGAAGCATGCAGGTCCAACAAAGGGTTGGACTGTCCGCTTCCACCCATGCTGGGACGTGTCTCGCCTACCCTCGGTGCTTCTTGGATTAGTCTGGAACTGTGCCGAGGCTCAAGGGCACACAATCCCCTCGAGTGGGACTGCTCCCTCAGCGCTCCCATAACAGTTTCTGTGTAGGGATCTGTAGAAGTCCTGTGGTCCCAATGTGAGATGTATTGGTGTTCTAGGGCCCAGTAATGTCTTTTCAAAGGCTGGGTTATTGCTAGGTTAGTACTGGTTTAGTGCCACAGGATACTGATGTGTTGAGTGTGTTTTTTCAGTGCCTCATAATAGAGGGAGATTGTGTCGCTGCTTCTTAGCCAAATCCAAAATTTGACTTAAAAGGTCAAAGTATCCATTTGTGCAATAGGACAGTACCCAAGGGCCCACAACACTCTCCTCTAGTCTTGGATGGGTGCTTAGGGGTCAATGACCCTTATTGCCTGGGGGCCCAGACCACTGTCTGTTCACCCCTGCATCCTTTAACACTCTTAATCCCTGTTCTCATTATTTTAACATTTAAATGTTTTTTTAAATAATACAGTATATACAAATCCAGCTCATAGAAAATATACACATGAAACCCAATAACTACAAAGAAAACGAATAGACGAGAGACCAGAAAAAATGAGTCCACAATGTCTGGGGACTCAAAACTAACTATGAGCTAAAGAAGAAGAGATAAAAGGTAAATAATAGCCCAAGGTAGAGTATTTCCCCTTATGCAGTGATTAGAAGCACAGTCCAGATCCACAGGAATTTACGCTGCAGGGTCTCATGTGCTGTGTAAGGAATTTTATGGCTGTAAGTAAGTTCTTTACGGGCAGTAAATTGAGCTCAAAGTTTGAAGACTTAGATCTCACTATTTATATGGTGGAAGATAATAAATGTTTAATTAAACAGCAACGAACTCGCCGAGGGAAGCCCATGGGGAAGGTGTATTGCAAGAACATACAGGAAGAGTGCCTGAGCCCTGCGTGTAGTGACCCTGTGCTGCAGCAGGGACACTGCTGCAAGAGCTGCCCCAAAGGTAAGTGCAATGGAAAGGACGATCTCCAGCATGTAAGAGCCTGGAAGTCCTTTAACTCTGCAACAGCAGAACGATGGATCCAGGCTGCTGCACACTGGCTGGAGGAGGCAATCCCTAACATTTCTCACAATGCAATGTAAGGAATTTTATTGGCATGATATAAGGTAAACTACAGTAAGGAGACAATTATGAAACTGTCACATTGGGATAAATTCCACAGGCATTTTCCACCAATTTCTAAAGCAAAAATATCTGCATACATTCTACTTCAAAACTGTCACATGAACAATATACTCATGGACATCTGCACCAGCTTTAACTGCAGGTCCTTTGTCACGGAAATTAGAACATGTAAATTTCTAAATGCAATCTACGCATGTTAATTTCCTTCCTAACATAAGCATGCGCCAAGATTATCTCCTCTAAATGCAGATAAATGTACAAGTGATGTATAATCCCCACCCCTGGGAACGCCTCCTCTAAATGCAGATAAATGTACAAGTGATGTATAATCCCCACCCCTGGGAACGCCTCCTCTAAATGCAGATAAATGTACAAGTGATGTATAATCCCCTCCCCTGGGAACGCCTCCTCTAAATGCAGATAAATGTACAAGTGATAATCCCCACGCCTGGGAACACCTCCTCTAAATGCAGATAAAAGTACAAGTGATGTATAATCCCCTCCCCTGGGAACGCCTCCTCTAAATGCAGATAAATGTACAAGTGATGTATAATCCCCTCCCCTGGGAACACCTCCTCTAAATGCAGATAAATGTACAAGTGATGTATAAACCCCACCCCTGGGAACACCTCCTCTAAATGCAGATAAAAGTACAAGTGATGTATAATCCCCTCCCCTGGGAACGCCTCCTCTAAATGCAGATAAATGTACAAGTGATGTATAATCCCCTCCCCTGGGAACGCCTCCTCTAAATGCAGATAAATGTATAAGTGATGTATAATCCCCACCCCTGGGAACACCTCCTCTAAATGCAGATAAAAGTACAAGTGATGTATAATCCCCTCCCCTGGGAACGCCTCCTCTAAATGCAGATAAATGTACAAGTGATGTATAATCCCCTCCCCTGGGAACGCCTCCTCTAAATGCAGATAAATGTACAAGTGATGTATAATCCCCACCCCTGGGAACGCCTCCTCTAAATGCAGAGAAATGTCCAAGTGATGTATAATCCCCACCCCTGGGAACGCCTCCTCTAAATGCAGAGAAATGTCCAAGTGATGTATAATCCCCTCCCCTGGGAACACCTCCTCTAAATGCAGAGAAATGTCCAAGTGTTGTATAATCCCCACCCCTGGGAATACCTCCTCTAAATGCAGATAAATCAAGTGATGTATAATCCCCACCCCTGGGAGCAACTCCTCTAAATGCAGATAAAAGTAAAAGTGATGTATAATCCCTAGGGATGTGAATCGTGTGCCCGATCGTCTTAACCATCAAAATCGTCTGGCAGGAGAAGAAAATCATGTTTGGCACGATTTTTTAGTTAAAAAATCGGTTTTTCCGATTAGTGCGCACTAACGGGAGTTAGTGCGCACTAACAGGAAGTTATTGCGCACTAACCATTGTTAGTGCGCACTAACCGAAAATGATACAAATTGATACTTTTCAGGTCAGTTAAGGTCAGTTTAGGAATGAATATGTGTTCCTATTGGCTGCCCTCTTATTTATTCATGTTACCAAGGTTCCCACTGACAATATATGGGGGATGGGAAATGGAAACAGTTGGTAGCTTGACAAAAAAAGTAATGTGATCAGTCAATGTGACTAGAACTTGTGCCCTATCCCTGATACCGGGAGTGTTGTGATATTCCTGCATGCAGTGCCATATCCCTGATACCAGGGGTGTTGTGATCTTCCTGCATGCAGTGCCCTATCCCTAATACCAGGAGTGTTGTGATCTTCCTGCACACAGTGCCCTATCCCTGATACCAGGGGTGTTGTGATCTTCCTGCATGCAGTGCCCTATCCCTAATACCAGGAGTGTTGTGATCTTCCTGCACACAGTGCCCTATCCCTGATACCGGGAGTGTTGTGATCTTCCTGCACACAGTTCCCTATCCCTGATACCGGGAGTGTTGTGATCTTCCTGCACACAGTGCCCTATCCCTGATACCAGGGGTGTTGTGATCTTCCTGCACTCAGTGCCATATCCCTGATACTGGGAGTGTTTTGATCTTCCTGCACACACTAGTGCCCTAACCCTGATACCGGGAGCGTTGTGATCTTCCTGCAGGCAGTGCCCGAACCCTGATACCGGGAGTGTTGTGATCTTCCTGCATGCAGTGCCCTAACCCTGATACCGGGGGTGTTGTGGTCTTCCTGCACGCAGTGCCGTATCCCTGATACCGGGAGTGTTGTGGTCTTCCTGCACTCAGTGCCCTATCCCTGATACCGGGAGTGTTGTGATCTTCCTGCACTCAGTGCCCTATCCCTGATACCGGGAGTGTTGTGATCTTCCTGCACACAGTGCCGTATCCCTGATACCGGGAGTGTTGTGATCTTCCTGCATGCAGTGCCGTATCCCTGCTCAGTGCAGGAAGATCACAACACCCCCGGTATCAGGGATAGGGTACTGCGTACAGGAAGATCACAACACTCCCGGTATCAGGGTTAGGCCACTGTGTGCAGGAAGATCACATCACTCCCAGTATCAGGGATATGGCACTGAGTGCAGGAAGATCATAACACCCCTGGTATCAGGGATAGGGCACTGAGTGCAGGAAGATCATAACACCCCTGGTATCAGGGATAGGGCACTGCGTGCAGGAAGATCAGAACACTCCTGGTATCAGGGTTAGGGCACTGTGTGCAGGAAGATCACAACACTCCCAGTATCAGGGATATGGCACTGAGTGCAGGAAGATCACAACACCCCCGGTATCAGGGATAGGGCACTGTGTGCAGGAAGATCACAACACTCCCGGTATCAGGGATAGGGCACTGTGTGCAGGAAGATCACAACACTCCCGGTATCAGGGCTAGGGAACTGTGTGCAGGAAGATCATAACACTCCCGGTATCAGGGATAGGGCACTGTGTGCAGGAAGATCACAACACTCCTGGTATTAGGGATAGGGCACTGCATGCAGGAAGATCACAACACCCCTGGTATCAGGGATAGGGCACTGTGTGCAGGAAGATCACAACACTCCTGGTATTAGGGATAGGGCACTGCATGCAGGAAGATCACAACACCCCTGGTATCAGGGATATGGCACTGCATGCAGGAATATCACAACACTCCCGGTATGAGGGATAGGCACAAGTTCTAGTAACATTGACTGATCACATTACTTTTTTTGTCAAGCTACCAACCGTTTCCATTTCCCATCCCCCCAACCATCACCTCAGTGGGAACCTTGGTAACATCAATAAATAAGAGGGCAGCCAGCCAATAGGAATACATATTCATTCCTATCTGACCTGAAAAGTGTCAATTTGTATCATTTTCTGTTAGTGCGCACTAACTCCCGTTAGTGCGCACTAACCCGATTAACGATTTTTTAATGATAAATCGTTAGAATTCCTATTGTATCATGTTCTTTAACGATTTATTACTATTTTAAAATTATCAGACGATAATTTTAATTGTTGAAAAGCGATTCACATCCCTAATGGATACCTATCAAGTTGAGTGATCTAGACAGCTAGGAGCACGGATTACAGTCAGATACCCCTGTAAATGTGCCTTGAACACCACTTGGTGCATCTTTTGTGAGCCATCTCAGTTACGCTTCTTCTTGGATAGCTATCGAGTTGAGAGTAGTGTGACCTAGCCAGCTCAGGGTATGTTTAAGATTAGGATAAAGCCTCCTTAATTTTCTTTTTCCCTTTTTCCTTAAATATCTGTTCTTGTAGTCCTTGGATCTCCCTATTACCGCTTATAGGTCAGTATGGATATAGGGGTTTAAAATGTAAATTTCTATTATTGTTCTTGTAATTTTCTTCCACTGAATGTGAACGATTGATACATTTCAAATTGGAGATTTTCTTTTATAATATGTAAATAAATGAATAAATAAATAAATAAAAAGCTAGGCCTGGCCCTGCTGGGCAGCCTGGATAGAGCATTTGGTCTCTTTCTTCTATCATTACTGTGTTACTATGTTAAGATGGACTGAGTGGAGGCCAGAGTACTCAGGATCTGTCTCTGTGTTGATGCCCTCCATAGCCCCCTTCTCTGGTAATACTAAGCTGAGTGATCCTGCAGGGAAGAGGGAAGTGAGGAGGGACTGGAACAGATTTTCTGACTCTTTCTCCTTTCTTGGCAGCTTCTCCCAGCCTCTCTCAGAAGAGATCCAAGTTCCTTTCTGATGGCTTTGAATATTTCCTGGAGAAAGAGGACGGATTGCACAATGACCAGATGTACCTGAGCTCTGATGATATGTCTCAGGATGACAGCCGCAGCGGTACCATATCTGCAAAGGGAGGGGACGCAGCAGTACCAGGCATGCCAGGGGAAGAGAGGGCTGTAGCACCTCTGGTCTGGGAGTGAGTTGCATCAGTGCCATCTGAGCCAGCACTAATGGCCAAAGAGCTATTCTCTCTGCTGAGCACAAAATCTATGCAGACTCCTAGACCAGTCACTGCACCAGATATTATTAAATTGCATCCTTTTGCCTGCTCCTAGAGTAGGGTACTGTGCCATGTGTGGGATGAATGCTGCCAGAGTAAAGCACTGCACAATGTATCAGATGAATGCTTTGCCTGCTCCCAGAGTAATCCCACCCGGTGTTTTTTATTTTTTATTTTTTTATATGGATAATTTTCTGTATACCCGCTCAATATTTCCTCTTATAACATCCATCATTTTCTTTAATTTATTCAAAATGTGTTAGGAGAGCAGGGGATGGTTTCAATGTTAATAGGCTACCATCCAGGTGCCACTGTTTTTTTGTAATCATTAACGCACCCTCCCGCCTCCAATTTTTTATTCAAACTACTAATATTAAAAATCTATTGAGCTGGATTACAAAAAATAACCCCATTTTTTAAATATATTTTTATTTTTCACATATCTTATTCAATAAAATCCTCCTTTTTGTGACTAGCACTTTTCTATTTTTTACTTTTAAAGCCGTCAACGGAAGAGTTACTTGTACTTAACTTTAAAGAATGTCTCTAATGATCCCGACTTGCGCACGTTTCAACAATTGATGTCTTCCTCAGGGTCTATTCATTCTTTAGTTGATCCTATTTTTTAAGATGTTATTTAAATTCTCCGGTGCTCCATCAAACCTCCGTATTTGTTCAATTCCTGAACGAATACGGAGGTTCGATGGAGCACCGGAGAATTTAAATAACATCTTAAAAAATAGGATCAACTAAAGAATGAATAGACCCTGAGGAAGACATCAATTGTTGAAACGTGCGCAAGTCGGGATCATTAGAGACATTCTTTAAAGTTAAGTACAAGTAACTCTTCCGTTGACGGCTTTAAAAGTAAAAAATAGAAAAGTGCTAGTCACAAAAAGGAGGATTTTATTGAATAAGATATGTGAAAAATAAAAATATATTTAAAAAATGGGGTTATTTTTTGTAATCCAGCTCAATAGATTTTTAATATTAGTAGTTTGAATAAAAAATTGGAGGCGGGAGGGTGCGTTAATGATTACAAAAAAACAGTGGCACCTGGATGGTAGCCTATTAACATTGAAACCATCCCCTGCTCTCCTAACACATTTTGAATAAATTAAAGAAAATGATGGATGTTATAAGAGGAAATATTGAGCGGGTATACAGAAAATTATCCATATAAAAAAATAAAAAATAAAAAACACCGGGTGGGATTGTTTGTGTTAAATTTACCGTATCCATTTGGTGAGGATCGTATTTGATAAGATTGCTCCCAGAGTAAGGCACTGCCCAGCATATGGGATGAATTTTCTGCTTGCTCCCAGAGTAAGGCACTACACAGTATATGGGATGAATTTTCTGCCTTCTCCCAGGGTAAGGAACTGCACAGTGTAGAGATGAATGTTTTGCCTGCTCACAGGGTAAGGGACTGCACAGTATAGGGATGAATGCTTTGCCTGCTCACAGGGTAAGGGACTGTTCAATATATGAGGTGAATGTCATGCCTGCTCCCAGAATAATGGATTGAACAGTATATGAGATGCTCTGCCTTCTCCTAGAGCACAGAGGAGCCAACTTGTACTATCACTCCTCGGAGTGGGGAGGAAGCGAGGCCGGCCTTCCTATAGCCTCTAATGAATGGCAAGAAAATGTAATACAATGAAAGCATCATTTTACCCACTGGCCTTTAATTGGTTCTCTAACTGGTGAGGAATGAGTCTTTCTGCTGGTGAATGCATGACCAAGGAAAGAAAGAAGCATTTTCTCATTATTTCTGGTCCACCCTCTCTTGTTTAGATTGAGGATCCATGTATAGCTCCTTCCCCTTTCTGCTGGGATGGGGACATGGTGGACATTGCTCATCCATGGACAACACATGCTGAGTGATCCTCTTCTTCCTTCTTTCTCCAGAGTTTGTGGCCCTTCTCACCAATTCCCCACGGTCCTGGTCTCCAGTGTCCAATGGAGTTGCCAAAGCTCGCTTTGCTCTGCTGCGTTCCAGCCTAACCTTCTCCATCAACTATGAGCGGTAATTGGTATCTCCCCTGTCTCCTTCCTCTTACCCCAACATCCCCCAAACCATCCAAGCATGAGGTGCTCTCCCCTCCACTTCTGTCATCATACCCAAAGGTCCCCCATTCCATCCAGGCATGAGGTGCTCTCCCCTCCACTTCTGTCATCATACCCAAAGGTCCCCCATTCCTTCCAAGCATGTTTTTCATGTGTGACTGAGGTGAGGGATTCTGCTAGCATGTATTTTCTGTGAAGGGATCTGTAACAATCTGGCTGGTTCTGTTTTCCCAATAGGAGATGTATTGGTGTTCTAGGGCACATTACAGCATTTAAGAGACGCTCATCTTTCAACTATGCGAGAGAGCATTTTCCATTGCTTCCCCCAAAACTTAGAACACCCTGCCCATAGAACTGAGGACCCAGCACATCCAAAAAACATTTTAAAAAGACCTAAAAACATTTTTATTCCGCAAACTCTATTCTAACTATCTGACACCTGATCATCCCAGCACTCAACAGAACTCGCAAGCATAATCCTCCTCCTTCATGCTCTCCTGATGTACCCTCCTTTTCTACCCCTCCCTGCTCACTCCCTTGATCTGTTAAGTTCTTTGAAAATGTTCTCCGCAATATTCTGTTATTCAACGACTAAGAAAATATGTTGATTGTTCACAAAACCCTATTGTTCCCAACTACTATGTTATCCATTTGATTGTAAGATAATTGCATATGTTGGATGATAATTGCAGATTTGTAAACCGTTATGATGGCTCTACCGAATAACGGTATATAAAACCCTACAAATAAATAAATAAATAAATTTGCATTGCCATCTTTTTGTATGCTGGGTTGTAGTTGTTTGAGTTCCGGGAGTTAGTCCTGGATTGGTAGGGCAGGTTTGCTATACAAGTCCTGAGTGTGTTTTTCTAGGGGTTTGTGTTGCTTTTATTGAGATGACACCAGAATTGGAATATTCTTTTTTGTATGGTGAGCAGTAAGGGGAAGTCTCCTAATTCTGCTCTGCACCCATTATTAGATGTGTTTCTGTGGAGGCAGACAGTGCGTTTGCAGAGCTGGAGATGCAGGTTTTCTATTGGGGGTCTCTCCCATTCTTGTAGTTTTGGGTTAATGGTAGACCTCAGACCTCACTCCCATATTAGAGGATTGGTTGAATGATGCTATCAAATAATTTTAATCGTAGTTTTACTGGAGGATTATATTTATCAAGAAATTTCTTTGTTGCATATATGGCTCATATCTTTTTCTTGTAGTGGTCTTTATAGCCAATTTAAAACTCAGTAGATCCATATTCAGAGACATTTAGCAGGATAACTCAGAGGTTATATGGCTAAATGATTATTTGGGCACTTATCCGGATACCTTAAGGGCGTTTAGGGTGGTGTTACATTAGCTGACTAATACGGTCACTTTCCAACTCGCATTATGGCGTTTTCGCATGCGTTAAGGCGATGCTAATTTTTAAAAGGGGAGGGATTGAGGAGGAGTTGGGGTGGGAATTTTGTAAAAGTGGGTTGGCTTCGTGAAGCCATAGCGCATGATATTGCACAGTTTTAACACTGAAAATAACCTCACTTTTATCTTTAGCATTAAGCTGTGCAATATGCCCATAATGCAAATTGTGATTTTTTTTTCGCAAATTCTGTTTTGGGCATTTTTAGGCTGGGGAAGGGCCTGAGATGTGAGAGGAGAGGGAAGGGGGGAGAGAGAAAGACTGACTCTGGGGAGGTCCTTTGATATGTGAACGTTTTATATCACTATAAGAGGGGGTGAGGTGTTTGGGTTGAGTTGGGTTTTGGGGGACAGTTTAACATGCACAGTCATAAATGCAAACAGCACATATCATCAGTGAAGATTTATTGTGATTTGGAGTGATAAAATGTGAAAGAAGAGTAAATTTGTGCCATATTTTCTCTACTATTAAGCTAACTGTGCTGTCCATATGTCTGTGCATGTAAAATAGCCTCTCGGAACCCGCTCCACCTCACCCCGAGTTACTAGTGCTCCCTCTTACAATGGATACATTATTTTATGAGCCCAATTTCCCTAACAATGCCCCTTTTTATCGCAGGCATTATTCTCGCAAAATTTATAGCACAATGATGAATGTAGTCCTAAGATAGCCATCTATAATCACTGCACTATTGAATGAATATACCTCCAAAGCTAGTCAGATAAGCTTATCTGCATAACCTTTCTATCCATTTAGTGACTAAATATGGATCTCCAGATCTCAAAGCCAAGGGATGTGTAGTTTAGGGTATAGATTGACTGTAACTTAAGCCCTGGACTAGGATTTTAGGTAGGAAGGGTAATTAGCTGATCATCCCTATCAGTCACTATGGGTCAGCAGAGTTAAAAAAAAATTAGTTTTTGTTTTTCGGTTCATTTTCAGAAGGGTTATTTCCCATGAATTTTGGTTCATGGAATGCTTGATTTGTTTCATTTGTGTGAGAAAAAAAAATAAATCAAACATTAAAAAAACGAACTGAACCAAGAAAATGGAGCCTCCCAAGGCATCTCTTCCCCACCACCCAAGGCATCTCTTCCCTACCACTCATCTCTCCCACCTGGAAAAATGCCGCCAGCAAGGCCTAGGCCCAGGATGAAGTCTTGGCCTTGTGTAGAACAAGTACACGGCCAAGGCATTGGCATTGGCTGGAGCCTGGGAACAGGCCCAATGCCATGACTTGGCCTGGAGGCTAGGGCCTCAGTCTGGACCCAGGTCCAACAGCGGGACACAGCTTGGAGGCTGTGTCCTGAAGCCTGGGTCTCGGCCTAGGTCTGAGCCTGGTGGCGTCTTTGGATACCCGATAGATCAGTTAAGTGAAAATTTTCAGGGGGATCAAATCTTCCCCAAGACTGAGACCCCAGTGTTGCTATTGGGCGTAGGTCATGATCCCTGCTCTGGGCATATGCCCTAAGACAAGGCCCCAGCCTCAGACCTAGGCTCGACACATTTTTTTTAAACAAATGAAACAAAGTTCGTTTCTTTCTATGGGGCCCTCAAATTGTTTGTAGGCTGCCTGAATAATACAAATTGCCCTTATTCATTGCATTTTGCACATTCATTTAAAACGAATGCACATCCCTAACAGGCACCTCTTGTGATGCTGCCTGGATTGTTCATCAGCCTATACAAAAGCAGGCAGACAGGAGGAGCAGGATGGTTTTTATGACTGGAGTTTGGAGAAGCAGGAGAGTGATATAGTGATTACCAGTTTAGGTCCAACAGCCTTATACCGGGGAAGACCCCCTAGGTCTGGAAGAGAGGAACTTGTGAGAGTGATATATACATTTTTGGAAGAGCTATTTGGTTTATTTGAGAAGTGGTTATGTGGGGGGTTTTTTTGGAGCCTAGTCGTGTCCGGAAGGAATTTTATTCCTGTCTGTGTAAGATCTGGAAAAGATGCTGTGATCCCTAATCTCCAGCCAAGAAGGGTCATCTGACAGAAAAGAGAGAATCAGTTTGTGAGATTTTAAAAGTTTTGTTCCTGTTATTTTGGAAGGGATTTTTCTGCTACCCTCTCCCTAAGAAGGAGAGAAGATTTTGGATGTTTGCACTTTCTAACACCAGAGGGGGAGAGAAGATCCTTCTCCCCATTAGGAGCCCTCAGGGACACTGAACTCAGCTAATAGAACTGAGAAGAGAAATACTTTTGGAGAGTTTCATTTTATGAGAAGATTGTTGCTAATTGAACTGAAAGTATTTTTGGTTAAGGTAAATCTATTTTTGAAATCTCTCCACCAGAGTGTCCAGCATCTTCTTTAAGAGGTGGAGGTACAATAAAGAAAGGACATTCCAGAGAGAGACAGAAAGACTGTGTTACCCCTGGAGGTTGAATCCTCCTCCCGGCTAGGCGAGTGGAGTGGTTGGTGTGATAAAAGAAAGAGTTGGGAATGAAGTGGCCCAGAGAACCACGGTGAACTCTTGCTTTTTGGATGACCACCGCAGGTTTACTTGGAGGATGCAGGATTCCAGGTGCCTGTTGCTGTCACTGGGGCACTTTGTGGTGGCAGGTGGGGAGCTCAGTTCTTGTCTGATACAATGGGTGTGCAGCACTCTGTGTTAGAGGCAGGTGCTCAGCTCTTAGATGGTAAGAGTGGGTCTGATCTGTCTGCGGCAGGGGTAGATGCACAAGACTCTATGGAAGCTTTGGTGCTCAGGTCTCTTTAGCAGAGGCAAGTGCTCAGTTGTCTGTTGGTAGGGCTGGATATCGGTCTCTCATTAACAGGGTTAGGTGTGCAGGTCTCTGCGGCAAAGAGAGGTGCATGGGTCTCTATGGAATGATGGATACTCAGGTCTCTGTGGAAAGGTAGGTGTTCAGGTCTGTGTAGAAGAGGCATGTTCTCAGATCTCTGTGGTAGGGATGGACTCTCTATAGAAGGATAGGAGCTCAGGTCTCTGTGAAAGGGTAGGTGCTCAGGTCTCTGTAGTAGGGATGGATATGGTCTCTGTGGGAGGGGTAGGTGCTCGGGTTTCTGTGACAGAGATGGATATTCAGGACTATATGGCACAATTGAGTATGGTCTCTCTGGTAGGTAGGGGTGCTCAGCTCTCTGTGACAGCAATGGGTATGGTCTCTCTGTAACAGGGCAGGTGCTTGGCTGTGGTAGGAATGAGTATGGTCTGTCTGTGGCAGGGTGGGTGCTGAAGTCTCGTTATAATCTCTTAGTAATTACTTGTTTTCAGTGAAGACTGCTAATGCTGTTCTTCTCTTCCCACAGCCTTGGCCGACCTGTCCGTGTCCGATTCAGTGATTCCGATGGTAGTGTCTTGTTTGAACATCCTGTGCACAGGACATTGTCCCCACAACACAACATGGTGAGTGCAGGTGTTTGTGAAGCTCCTTTCCCATCACAGTAAACAATAAGAACATAAGATATGCCATACTGGATCAGACCAAGGGTCCATCAAGTAGGGATGTGCAGCAGGGATGGATACGTTCGATTCGGTATTCGTATTCGTTGGGACCCTTTCTCTCCTCAATGATGTGGGGAACCTCCTCCCCTCTCACTTGCATGGGGGGAATTTGTGGGGATGGGGAGTGTATGTGTGAGGATAGAGAGTAATTGTGTGAGGATGGGGAGTTTATGAGCATAGGGAGTATGTGAGGACAGGAAGTGTGTGAGGATGAGGAGTATGTGGAAATGGGGATTGTGTGTGAGGATGGAGAGGTGTGAGGAAATCAGGGGAGTGTGTGGGAATGGGAGTCTCTCCCCTCTTACTGGCATGGGGGGGAGAGTGTGGGGATGGGGAGTTTGCGGGGATAGAAGGAGTGTGTGTGAGGATGGGGAGTGTGTATGGGGATGGGGAAATACATGAAAATGGGAAGTATGTGGGGATGGGTGTGTGTGTGTGTGTGTGTGTGTGGATGGGGAGTGTGTATGGGTATAGGAGGAGTGTGGGGATGGGGCAATGTATGGGGATTGTAGCCTTTCCCCTCTAACTGGTGTGTGGAGTGTATGTGAGAATGGGGAGTGTGTGTAGAAATAAGGGGAGTCTGTGGAGATGGGGGTCCCTCCCCTCTCTTTAGCATGGAGGGAGTGTGTGGGGATGGGGGAAGTGTGTGAGGATAGGGAGTATGTGGGATTGGGAGCCCTTCCCCTCTCACTGGCATGGGAGTGGTGTGTGTGAGGATGGGCAGTGTGTGAGGATGGGCAGTGTGTGAGGATGGAGGGAGTGTGTATGTGGGAATGGAGGGAGTGTGTATGTGGGAATGGGGAGTGTGTATGTGGGGATGGGTAAGTGTGTGAGGATGGGGGTGTATGTGTGACAATAGGAAACATGTGTGGGGATGGGGGAATGTGTGAAGATGGGCTGTATGAGGATGGGGAGTGTATGTGGGAATGGAGGGTGTGGGGATGGGAGCCCCTCACCTCTCACTGCTGTGGAGGGAGTGGATGGGGATGTGTGGCATGTGTGAGGATGGGGAGTGTGTGTAAGATTAGGGAGCATGTATGGGGATGGGGGAGTATGTGGGATAGGGAGGTTGTATGGGGATGGGGAATAAGTGTGGGAGTGGGGGAAGTGTGTGGGGATGGGAGCTCCTCCCCTCTCACTGGTGTGTGGGGATAAGAGGAGTGTGTGGGGTTGGGGGGGTGTGGTGATGGAGGGTGTATGTGAGGATGGGGAGTGTGTGTGGGGTGGGGAGCATGTGTGGGGATGGAGAAAGTATGGGGATGGTGAGTGTGTGTGAGGATGGGGTGTATATGAGGATGGGAAGTGTTTATGGGATTGGGAAGAGTGTGTGGACATGGGAGTCCCTCCCCTCTCACTGGTGTGTAAGGAATGTGTGGGGATGGGGAGTGTGTATGGGAATGGGGAAAATGTAAGGATGGAAGCTTCTCCCTTCTCACTGGTGTGGGGGGAGTGTGTGTGAGGATGGATGGAGTGTGTGTGAAGATGGGGAGTGTGTATGGGAATGGGGAAAATGTAAGGATGGAAGCTTCTCCCTTCTCACTGGTGTGGGGGGAGTGTGTGTGAGGATGGATGGAGTGTGTGTGAAGATGGGGAGTGTGTATGGGAATGGGGAAAATGTAAGGAGTGTATGGGAATGGGGAAAATGTAAGGATGGGAGCTTCTCCCTTCTCACTGGTGTGGGGGGAGTGTGTGTGAGGATGGATGGAGTGTGTGTGAAGATGGGGAGTGTGTACGGGAATGGGGAAAATGTAAGGATGGGAGCTTCTCCCTTCTTACTGGTGTAGGGGGAGTGTGTTTGAGGATGGAGGGAGTGTGTGCGAGGCTGGGGAGTGTGTGTGGGAATGGGGAAAATGTATGGATGGGAGCTTCTCCCCTCTCACTGGTGTGGGGGGAGTGTGTGTGGGGGATGGGGGAGTGTGTGTGAGGATGGAGGGAGTGTGTGCGAGGCTGGGGAGTGTGTGTGGGAATGGGGAAAATGTATGGATGGGAGCTTCTCCCCTCTCACTGATTTGGGGGGAGTGTGTGTGGGGGAGAATGGCCTGGTGGCAGGATAGAAGCTATTTTCAGCTCTAGTTGCTGTTTGCAGCTTATTCTTTCTTCCCTTCTCTTTATCCCTTTCCCCTTTTCCCCTGTCAACCTCCCACATAAGATTTCTGATTCAGGAAACTTTATTGGCCTGACCGTTTGTTCTTGTGTTACCGAAGTAACTCATACTGAGGACAATTGTCGTTTAGTTGTGAAAGGGCAGGCTGAAGATGGAGCTGTCTCTCCTCCGCTAGAAGTCCACGTGCTCTTCTGGAACAATGTTAATTTTAACCACAGTGAGAGGAGAAATAAACATGTAATGGTGATAAAAGAGTAAAATAAAATGAAAGGGTACAGAAAGGACAGGAACCAGCACAATTCCTGGGTTCTGGTGCTGGTCCGCATTGTCTCTGGCAGGATTCCACAAAGCTGGACATTGGATTTAATTGCTTTCCTTTCTAAACTTGAGCTCAAGACGAGTTTCAAATGTAGGTATAGATGGCTGCCTCAAAGGGCTTACAAGTGGCCTTGAAGGGATGTGATTGGGATTGCTATCACTAGTAGAGGGATAGAGTCCTGAAAGTGGATACTTGTATTTTATTTATTTAAAGCAATTTTATATTCCGCCTCTTCCACATCCATTGTACAGGGCGGATTTACCAAAGAAACATTCATAATATATGTATCCATAAACAATTCCTAAAGCACTAAACACACCATTTCTTAGCATCCAGTCAGATGAATCCAGAGCAAGTGGGTTATACACCTCTACCAGCAGATGGAGACAGAGGAAACTGATGACACAGTATTATATACCCCTGTAGTGACATCAGCTTGCCTGTATTCTCCGTCTCTAGCAGATGGTGGACATGCATCTCCCTACCGAGGATTGCTTCAATTTGAAAAAGGAGTATTAAAGAAAAAAATTTGCCTCATTCTCCTGTGGTGATACCAAAATGTCCCTCCCTCAGTTGAGAATTCCTGAGGTGATTTCCATGGTCCCTCAGATGAGTGCCTTGTTCCGGTAGCTGTTTTTGCAGCCGGCGAGGACTTAGCTGTTAAACAGCTGAAAGACAGCGGGTGCAAGAGGCCGAGTGTGGCAGTGACGGCATATGTCCTCTTCCCCTGCAGCTGGAGACCGTCTCTGATTCAGCCAGGTAAGGCTGAGCTCAGGAAAGTTTTAATAAATAAATAAATAAAAATAAAAAATTACTGAGACAGAGATGGAGGGTTTGCTGCTGTAGGGCTTCCTCCTTCCCCCGGTCTCTGTGGTCAGCGCAGCATTCTGATGTTTGGCCCACTCTGTGGGAGGTCGAGGGACCTAGCGGGTTGAGCAGTCTCTGTAGGCTAGGCCCCGCTCTGAGGCTTTTTCACTGTACCCCGCATGGTGGGCCTCAACGGTGTCTCACGCTGTTTCTTTAGGCTACCTACTACAGGATTGTCGGTTCAGTGTGTGCGTTTAGCTATGCGTCCAAGTTGTGCGTCCAGTTTTTGGATGCTTAGGCAGGCCTAGTAGTCTGTGTGTCCAAGTTAAGCTGCGCCTTAAGTGGCTGTCTGCTTACCTGTGCTCACAAGTTGAGCATTTCTGTGCGCTTAATTTTTTATGGTGCCTATCCTAGGGACGCCTAATTTTTGGACACCTCGGTTAGACACCTAGGATTTTTTGGATGCCTTAAAAAAAAAAAATAAGCTGGACACACATCTCCAGCTGCCGATCAACACACTGCCGGTCTAATGGCGCCTATATCGAAGAAACCTAAGCACTTTTCTCTTTGCACTGCCTGTCATATTCAAGGATCCAACCAGGCATCCAACCAAGAGTGCCCGCTGATTTGTGCCAGTGCTGTTTGGGGGCTCAGAGAGAATTATCTTCCTCTGATTTTATTAAGCCTGGTTCTTCCCAGCCAGATGTAGGTCTGGGTAAAGACATTTCTGGTGGGGCACCTGATTTTGGAACTCCCCTAACTGGTTCTTCAGTAGGGGAGGCAGCTCAGCGAGTTCACCTCAGGTACCTTCTGGTCTGGATACTTCTACATTTTCATGGGTAGTATTTCAGTGGTTGCAATACTTTCTTCAGGCGCAGTCCTCAGCCCCATCCAGTGCTCCCAGGGCAGAGTTGAAGGTGCAAACCTTGCCTGGACCTACTGTTAAGCGCTGGAGCACTCCTAGAGTGGCAGCGGGTCTGCCCGATAGAGATCCGGATGGCACGGATGATGACACCGATCCTAACTCTCTTGAGGATGGTGAAACTCCTCCAGGATTAGGACTATGCTACGGTTCTTCCATAGAGATGAACTGCCGTCCCTGATTTCTCAGACCTTGAAAATGCTGGGAGTACCTGGGGCAGATTCTGGGTCTGAGCCAAAGAAAAATCTCATTTTGGTTTCTCTGCGTAAAGCCTCTTGTTTTTTCCCTTTGATGGTGGCCATTCAAGAGTTGATTGATCTTGAGTGAGGCACCCCGGAGGCTAATTTCAAAGGAGGTCGGGTTTTGGAAGGCCTGGACCCTCTGGATCTAGTGGTGAGAGAGTGTTTACATTTTTCAAAGGTAGATGCATTTGTATGTGCAGTCTCCAAGCAGATGACTGTCCCTGTAGAGGGAGGAGCGGCCTTGAAGCATGTATACAATAAGAGATTAAAACTATCCTTAAGTGGACATTTGAAGCAGTGGATTCAAGCATTTTTGACCCTATAGAGGGGAGACCTTTCAGAAGACTCGACCTTTAGATAGGTCTCAGTCCTTTCATCCCAGGCAGCCCAGGAGGAGTGCAGGGTTGGGTAGTGGATCCTCCCAAGCCTCCCAATGAAGGTTTGCTGACCCACTCCCAGGAACAGGAGATAGGGGGATTAAAACTATCCTTAAGTGGACATTTGAAGCAGTGGCAATGACTTTGCAGAGAGCTTCTTGTTGTTCCTTGGTAGCTCGCTCTTGTTTACTTCTCTCTCAAGAGGTTGATGACTCTGGGGTGAGTTCCAGGGCAGTTATGGAGCCAGCAGCTGCCTTCTTGGCAGATGCAGGCTGCGATTTGGTCTGCACCTTGATGTCAGTTACAGCTGAGAAATTGATCGGCCGATGCAACCTCCAAGGCTAACCTCACAAAATTGCCTTTTAAAGGCTCGTTCTTGTTTGGGAATGAATTGGAGAAACTGGCCAGTAAGTGGGGCGAATCACTGGTTCCTCGATTACTGGAAGATAAGAAGCAGACACCATGCTCCTTTAGCCTGAGAGGTTGTGTTAGGGGATTCAAGCATTTTTGACCCTATAGAGGGGCGACCTTTCAGAAGACTCGACCTTTAGATAGGTCTCAGTCCTTTCATCCCAGGCAGCCCAGAAGGAGTGCAGGGTTGGGTAGTGGATCCTCCCAAGCCTCCCAATGAAGGTTTGCTGACCCACTCCCGGGAACAGGAGATAGGGGGACATCTCTCTCACTTCTATCTGAGATGGGTCGAGATCACATAGAATCAATGGGTCCTGGAGGTGGTACGAGAAGGATATGCACAGGATTTTCACAGTATTCCTTGGGATGTGTTCATGTTCTCTCCCTGCCACTCCCCACAGAAGAAGCAGGCAGTGGAGTATATATTGGCAAGGCTCCTCAGTCTGAGGGCTGTGATTCTGGTGCCCACATCTCAAGAAAATATGGAGCAATATTCAATTTATTTCATTGTGCCCAAGAAAGAGGGATCCTTTCATCCCACCCTGGACCTCAAAGGTGTCAACCGTCATCTGCAGGTGATGCATTTTCGCATTGAGACCTTGCACTCAGTAATAATGGCCATGAGGTCGGGGGAATTTCTGACCGCTTTGGTCCTGTCTGAAGAGTATCTTCACATTCCCATTTGACTAGAGTATCAATGCTTTCTGCAGTTCGCAGTTCTGGGATGCCATTATCAGTTTTGGGCACTGCTTTTTGGTCTGGTCACCACTCCCAGGACATTTTCCAAGGTAATGGTGGTAATTGTGGCAGAATTGAGAAAGGATGGGATCCTAGTATACCTGTATTTGGACGATTGGTTGATTCAAGCCAAATCGCTGGAAGAGAGCTGCCTGGTGACCTGCAAGGTGATCTCCCTGTTACAGGAGCTCGGCTGGGTGGTGAACTTGGCCAAGAGCAGACTTTAGCCTGCTCAGTCATTGGAATACTATGGGGTTCGGTTCAAAATGAAGCAGGTCAAGGTTTTCCTGCTAGAAGCTTGAATTCAGAAGTGGATGGCACAGCTACGTCTATTGTTGAACATTCTATGCCTGATTGTATGGTCCTACCTGCAGGTACTTGGTTTAATGGCGGCAATGCTGAAAGTGGTACTGTGGGCGAGAGCGCATATGCATCCGCTTCAGCGATCCCTGTTGTCTCGATGGAATCCACGGTCTCTGGACTATTCGATTCGGCTCCACCTGCTAATGGAGGTTTCCTCCTGACTGCAGTGGTGGTAACATCTGGATCATCTAAGGAAGGAATTTCCCTAGCATGACCGAACTAGCTAGAACTGACAACAGATGCAAGCCTCCATGGTTGTATAGTTCACTGTCAGGAGCTGAGGGCGCTGGGATGCAAAAACGTCTCTCTGGAACATCAATCGTTTGGAAGCCAGGGCAGTCCAGCTGGCATGATTGCGGTTCGGTGACAGGCTGCAGGGTCAAGCGGTCCGGATAAGGTCAGACAACGCAACGAATGTGGCTTACATAAATCGGCATGGAGGAACCAAGAGCCAACAAGTGTCACAGGAGATAGATCAACTTATGAAATGGGCCGAACTACATCCCCAGATGATCTCAGCCTCACATATAGCAGGAAAAGAAAATGTAAGAGCAGATTTTCTCAGCAGAGAAAGTCTGGACCCAGGAGAATGGGCGCTATCAAAAGAGGTGTTTCAGCTGATTCCGGATCGCTGGGTTCTGTTTCTAGACCTGCTAGCAACTTCTCGCAGTTCGAAAGTTTTGTGATTCTTCAATCGCAGGAGAGATCCAAAGTCATTGGGGATCGATGCCCTAGTGCAATAGTGGCCAGAAGACAAGTTGCTGTATGCCTTTTCTCCTTGGCCCATGTTGGGCAGATTAGTCTGAAGGATCGAGCACCACAGATGGATGGTGCTCTTGGTTGCTTCAGATTGACCCAGGAGGCCGTGGTATGCGGATCTGTGGTGGTTCCTGGCAGAATACCCCCTGTGGCTTCCTGTCCACAGGAATCTGTTGTGGCAGGGTTCTATTCTTCATGAAGATGCGACTTGATTTTTTTCTTACGGTATTGCCCTTGAAAGGGTTAACTTGCTGAAACATGGATATTCTGCGGCAGTGATTTCCACCTTGCTAAGAGCTAGAAAGTTCTCCACTTCCTTGGCCTATGTGCAAGTTTGGTGAGCGTTTGAGGCCTGGTGTGAGGATCGAGGTGCTCTTCCTTGTTCGGTCAAGAACCAGCTCATTTTGGAATTTTTGCAGGATGGCTTGAATCAAGGTTTGGTTCTTAATTCCTTAAAGGTACAAGTAGCAGCTCTCGCCTGTTTCAGGGGTCAGGTAAATGGTGGGTCTTTGTTGGCTCATCCTGATGTGGCCCTTTTCCTGAAAGGAGTGAAACATCTTCATCCTCCTTTGTGGTTTCCGGTGCTCTTATGGAGTCTTAATTTGGTATTGGATTTTTTAGCGGGCCCTACGTTTAGACCGATGTGTAACCTGACCTTGCGGTTATTGACCTTCAAAATGGTGTTTATAAGAGCATAAGAACATAAAATATGCCATACTGGGTCAGACCAAGGATCCATCAAGCCCAGTATCCTGTTTTCAACAGTGGCCAATCCAAGTCACAAGTACCTGGCAATTACCCAAACATTAGATAGATCACAAGCTACTATTGCTTATTAATTACTTTAATAGCAGTTTATGGATTTTTCCTCTAGGAACTTATCCAAACCTTTTTTAAACCCAGTTACACCAACTTCTGTAACCACATCCTCTGGCAATGAATTCCAGAGCTTAACTATGCACTGAGTGAAAAAGAATTGTCTTTGATTTGTTTTAAATGAGCTACTTGCTAACTTCATGAAGTGCCCCTCTGGTCCTTCTATTATCAAACGGGCCAATACAGTAAAGTCCGCAAGAGAGCAGGCGAATGCCTGCTCTCCCAGCGCGCGCACAGGCCACTCTCCTGTGTGTGCGATTCTGTATTCAAATTAGGTCCGGCGGTAAAAACAGGTAAAAAGAGGTGCTAGGGACACTAGTGCGTCCCTAGCGCCTCTTTTTGGACAGGAGCAGCGGCTGTCAGCGAGTTTGACAGCCGACGCTCAATTTTGCCGGTGTCGGTTCTCAAACCCGCTGACAGCCACGGGTTCGGAAACCGGACGCTGGCAAAATTGAGCATCTGGTTTTCAAGCCGCGAGCCGACTTCAAATTTTCTTTTTTTTTAACTTTTTGTAACTTTCGGGACCTCCGACTTAATATCGCCATGATATTAAGTCGGAGGGTGCACAGAAAACAGTTTTTACTGCTTTTCTGTGCACTTTCCTGGTGCCTGGAGAAATTAGCGCCTACCTTTGGGTAGGCGCTAATTTCTGAAAGTAAAATGTGCCCTTTAAATTGAGGAGAATGGTGTGCGCGCGCCTAGGGGGCCTGTTGGGAGCAGCGGCGTTGCTGCCATCAGGAGCCGCAGCGGCTGGTGTCAGAAGCGGGAGCTGGCCGTGGACATGGCAGGAACAGGCCTCCTGCACCTCAAGGTGAGGGCAACTGGCTGCGTGGGCCCGTGGCTGGGGCGCCTAACAGGATTTCTACCGATAAAGATTAAATTGTGCATTTAGTCTCATGCAGGATTTTTATCTTGCTGGATTCTATTCCATCCTGGACATGGCACCCTGCCACTAAGATGCTCCTCTCTGTCACTGTGAGATAATTTGTACCCCGGGATAGCACTGTCCCATTGGTTATCCTCTTTCCACCATGTCTCTGAGATACCAATTAAGTCTATGTCATCATTCACTGCTATACATTCTAATTCTCCCATCTTACTTCTTAGACTTCTGGCATTAGAATACAAACATTTCAAAGTGTGTTTTTGTTTACATTTACATTCTGGTTTTCAGTTGACAGGGATAAACTGGAATCTTTTAGCTCAGGTGAGTTTTTAGTTACAGGC